>NC_092581.1:4980000-4985000 GCF_037975245.1 Apostichopus japonicus
TCCGTGATACGTCGTCACGGTAATAAGTGTTGGGGGATGGGGTGCGGTGGGTGTGGGGGACATACATATCTATTGAATGATACAGCCTGGAAAATAGATAACTCAGACAGGTCCGTGATACGTCGTCACGGTAATAAGGGTTGGGGGATGGGGTGCGGTGGGTGTGGGGGACATACATATCTATTAAATGATACAGCCTGGTAAAGAGATAACTAAAAGACAGGTCCGTGATACGTCGTCGCAGTAATAAGGGATTGGGGGAGTCATCATCATCATCATTATCATCATCATCATCATCATCATCATCATCATCATCATCATCATCATCATCATCATCATCATCATCATCATCATCATCATCATCATCATCATCATCATCATCATCATCATCATCATCATCATCATCATCATCATCATCATCATCATCATCATCATCATCATCATCATCATCATCATCATCATCATCATCATCATCATCATCATCATCATTATTAAAGAGTTACATAACATTTCCCGTTCTGGTCTTTTTTCTTTCTACTGTTTAAGTTTGACCGGGTCAATTTGGCAAGCTGGCAATTGTTTTGATATTTGATAGACTCTTACCTACTAAACATACGACGTCGAATATAGGGGACAAAATATACTTTCACAACTTCATGCGTTTGTGATATTAAACGAAAGCCGAAATGGTCATTAGTTTTGCAAGGACGATTTTATTAAACCAACAGGCGGGTATACTTATAACACGAAACATATATTTTTTTTAAATAAGTGAGATATATACAGTTGTAACATAATTTTTATGTTGCCTTGTTAACCAATTTACATTTTACTGCACAACACAAGTCGTTTACAAGTGGCAAATGTAGGCCTATTTAGCACGAACGTATATAAATGAAGAGTAAGTAAAACCTAGTGTTAAGTGAGGTAACTTACAGTGCGTGTTAGGGAAGTAATAAGAGCTATTTTATATCTTATGTTGGAACCAACACTATCTGAAAGCTCCTTTCGATTTTAATTAATGAACAAATTAATCTCAGTTTTATCCCTATATTAAATAGCCTCATATTTTGAAATTTCCAGTAGCCATTTACACGTAAAAATACATAAATGAACCCAAAATGTAAGTTCGTTTGAAAACTTTGCATTTTGTGAACCCGACCTTCATTCAGAAACATGCCATTAATTTGTCATGAGAATTGCGACATAGAATAGGAAACCAAAGTATTGTTCGAGTCGGTTTCCACCGACAAAAATATTAAAAAATGTGATGAATATAATCTCTTTAGAACCAAAAATAGGTTGAAATGATATCCCCCTTTGGAAGATTTCGAAAACAGGTAAAACGAGAAAAGGCATTGGGCTTTTGTATTCTCTTAGCGAGTAATACTATCCGTATGTGTGTGTATCACATATACTGTGGCAGTTTCTAGGACATACGTTTACCTTTGTCGTCGAAATGAAGAAGTTCCGACAGACTCGTAAAATTATATCTATCCAGATATACTGCAGAAGTGGAGAAGATTTTAATTTCTTCTTTTGGTATTACTATCGCTATTTCTTATACACCCTTTAAGATATCGTGGATCTGGTAACTTAATATCATTGAAAAAAACTTTATAGGTCGTGCAGTGTCTTATGTGGGCGTGTGAGATATTATTAACAGAAATAAGAATAAGTATAGGAGTAACGGATGTATAGTCACTAGATATTATTTTAATTATTTCTGGTTTGTATATATTATGAACAAACTCTTGCATGCCAACAAAGTTTTTGCCTCAAAGTTGGTAACATGTTTGGTTGCTAATGTATATTAAACTCCCATAACTATTCCTTTACATTATCTTGACATGTACAATTTGATTTATAACAATAAAACAAACATTTGGAAAACATTAATATTATGGGTAAATGCTAATACAAAATGGGACAACATGTGTGCGAAGAAACTGTGTCTGAGATTTATACTGTAGCATCAATAAAAACGTACAACGTTCATTGGTTAAAAGACTTTCAAGGGAACTGTATACATTTGATTAAATGGTTGTCTCTGGTTTCTAGGTTTGCAGAAAGACCGAAAACTGGCTATTAAACACAAACGTGCCGTAGTCTTCTAAAATTATATGTATATAAAATCATATATATATATACATTTATATATACAATCATATATATATATATATATATATATATATGTATATATATAAATATATATATATATATATATATATATATATATAAATATAAATATATATTTGTATATATGTATATACACTTATATACAAATATATATATATAGAACAGCGTTCGTTCGTCTTCTCCAGAGGACAAAAATGATTGACTTAATTTTATTGACAGATATATCTCTTTAAAGAATAGGAACCATTTGTTGTAACCATATCAGATAAAGAGAAGATATATATATTTCCTGTACTGCAGATTTGAATTAAAGGCTCAAGATTGTATGCTAGTAGTTCGCTGTCAATCCTTTCGAATTTCTTTGTTATCATTACGACAACATCGTTAAAGAATGTGTCCCGCCGCTGGCTCATTACGACGCTGTCTCTCTGATATGTATTACCTTACCGTTAGAGCACCTATAGAGAACTATGTTAATTGAGTGCGCAACAATTGAAGTCTCGTGGGGTAGTGATTTCTTATGTTTCGTTCACCTCATGCCGTCTCATTAATATCATCGCCGCATTTTAGACTTTGCGATTTACAGAGGACGAACATTAACCCGGCAATAGCGATCACTGTATCATCTTCGATTAAGACATACTGTCCTTGCAACGGTATAGCTTGTATTGTACGTCACGTGGGAATGATTTCGAGAGAGAGCGGTGAGGGGGGAGATGGGGAGACGGGGTGAGGGGATATTAGAAGAAGATGGCAGAGAGGGGAGGGAAGGGGTGTGGGGCAGGGGAGGTTGGGCAGGTGAGGTGGAGAATGGGCTATAGAGAAGGGGAAAGAGGGGAAGGGTAAGAGGGGTGGGAAGAGGAGAAGAGAGCGCAGAAGAGAGAAAGGGGGTAGTGGATAGGAGAATGAGGCGAGAAAGGAGGATGAGAAGGAGAGCGAAACGGAAAGGGGAGAGATGGGACAGTTAGGAAAGAGGGGATAGTGGGGGATAGTGGGGGAGAGACAGAGACAGAGAGGAGGTAGGGAGGGGGTGAGGGAGGGAAGTTACCGTGCCGAGAAGAGAAGGTGGAGGAAGAATTGGAAATCACAGACGGGGAAGAGAGATTGTGACAGGATTTGTGAGAACGAGAAATGGACAGTTGGAAGCAGAGCTTGAACAAAGCGAAGAAAAAATAGTTATTCAGATGACGGAATTCAAAGTCTTCACAAAACTATGTTTTTATTTTCTAGATTGACAGATGAGGTGTCTCGAGCTACTAATGAATTGGTTTATCTGTGAATTGATTTGAAATGTTTATTTTTAGTTAACTAATCAAAACAGAGCGGGATTGATTTAATTAAAAATCCCTATCGCTTAATTGAGTAATTAAAATTGGGCAAGTATGATTCACAACGTACAACTTTTGACCATTAGATTTCGGTTGCAAAGTGATTCGTCTCCCACACGTCAATTATTTTCCGTCTGTACGGCACCAGCTAGTAAAGGAAACGGAAATATAGGCCTATCCTTGAAAAATAACAATAAACACAGACAACAACACAACTTAAAATTACTTATCGAGGTCAAGATATACTTCACCTTCCTGTGACTGAATTCTTGCTTTTTTATGCCTTCCCCGTCCTCCTTCCCCTCCACCCCAACCCCCCCCCCCCGCCACTCCACCCCAAACATCTCTCTGTTCCCCTCCATGTCCACCCAACCTCCACGTCACATAGTGTACAGAATCCCTCTTTTCGAAGCAAAGATATTAAGCGGGCAATCAAAACTCCAAACACCGTATGAATATTCAAATCGCTAGTGTCAAATAATATACATACATAATGTGTATTGAAACTAAAGAGCCCTTGTACAAAAGGTCTTGACCCTAACCCAACCCTAAACCCTAAGTCCCTAACCATAAACCTTACCATATAACCCACCCCGTAACAAGTGTCAAATAATATACATTAATAATGTGTATTGAAACTAAAGAGCCCTTGTACAAAAGGTCATGACCCTATAACCCTAACCCTAAACCTTACCCTCACCCCCCCCCCCCCCTACAAGCTGTACGTTGTTAATGTAGCAATACAAAAACACGTCACAGGTCTTTTGATTATCATTCATATTTTGACGTTTTCTTAATTGTTTTTCTTCAGTTGTGGGTCCTCAAATGTGTTGTTGTTTCTATAGTTATTTTTATTGTTTTTCTTTTTTGCTAACATTGTAATCCCCCTCCCTCTTCCCTTTCTCATTTCTTTCTTTCTTCCTTTGATCTTTGTTAAACGAGGACCTCTCGTTACAGATTTAATAATCTTCAAACATAGCCGTATTTCACGTTATACTCTCCTTCACTGTAAAAAAAAATTCTAAAGTCAATGAAATACAAACCTCCTAAGAAAAATTTTCATTTCATCAAACTTGTCTTATATACAATGTGATGTCGAACTATACGTAAAAAACGATCATGGCTTCCCTCATGAATCATGGCGAATATTTGTCACTTTAACACAATTTCCGATAATTTAGAGAGACATAAATTCTCATATCGTTTCGAAGAGTGATCATCATTTGTCAAACTAATTACGAATAAAGACAATCGCAATAATAAATATCTTAACAAATACCTCAGAAATTCCTCCGCCAATTTCGCAAAATCGCAAAAATTGGCAATCTGTGAAAATAATGCCATCTTTAATTTTTCCTTCTGCATGTCTTCTTACTGAAAATCATGGCACAGTGTTGTAGATCTTAATACGGTCATTGCCTCACTCCCCCTTGTCGAGAACGGTTAACCAAGTTGAGCGTAAACGAAATAAATGAGAAAAAAAATCTCCAACGGTATGCTCAATATCGCATTGGTAACACAAACCCAGAGGCT